>NW_028256908.1:0-756 GCF_035046125.1 Drosophila serrata | reverse complement strand
CCGATTTTGATAAAATTTTACACACAATTGTAAAGTAACATAAAATTGCTATATCTCAAATTTGATCAAATTCTGTTGAAAACGGAAAAAGTTATAATTTGTATTGTATTAATTTCTCGATCGTTCCTATGGGAGCTATAGGATATAACAGTCCGATTTTGATAAAATTTTACACACAATTGTAGAGTAACATAATATTGCTATACCTCAAATTTGATCAAATTCTGTTGAAAACGGAAAAAGTTATAATTTGTATTGTATTAATTTCTCGATCGTTCCTATGGGAGCTATAGGATATAACAGTCCGATTTTGATAAAATTTTACACACAATTGTAAAGTAACATAATATTGCTATACCTCAAATTTGATCAAATTCTGTTGAAAACGGAAAAAGTTATAATTTGTATTGTATTAATTTCTCGATCGTTCCTATGGGAGCTATAGGATATAACAGTCCGATTTTGATAAAATTTTACACACAATTGTAGAGTAACATAATATTGCTATACCTCAAATTTGATCAAATTCTGTTGAAAACGGAAAAAGTTATAATTTGTATTGTATTAATTTCTCGATCGTTCCTATGGGAGCTATAGGATATAACAGTCCGATTTTGATAAAATTTTACACACAATTGTAAAGTAACATAATATTGCTATACCTCAAATTTGATCAAATTCTGTTGAAAACGGAAAAAGTTATAATTTGTATTGTATTAATTTCTCGATCGTTCCTATGGGAGCTATAGGATATAA
>NW_028256907.1:0-27215 GCF_035046125.1 Drosophila serrata | reverse complement strand
AGAAGTAGAACATTCGGTTGCGTGGAGTGAAATAAAGAAGTACGAATTAAAACGCTCGGTTATACCTGCCACAATATTGGGTCTGACTTACAGAATATATCTGACCATCCTAAAAAGTCCGATGTTTTCGCAAGACGGACTTTGAACGGCTGAATAATTTTATATACGAGTTCAATTGGTCAGATTTATACATATGCACTGACATGGCAGTTGCGGTGGATGTTTTTTTTAAACAACTTATTAAAACTCTTTGAATTCACAACAGACTTATTCCTACGACATACCCAAATCAAACTTAATTTGCTGTCCTAGCCTAAACGAAAGCTGTCTTCTTTTATATCATCATCGTGTCAAACCTGTTTATTCGCCAGGTCCCGACGGAATTCTTAGCTGTGTGCTCAGGTATTGTGCCGACGCCCTGTGCGATCCCCTTTTGAAATTGTTCACCTTATCCTTAGAAACCTCCCACTTTCCCATTATTTGGAAGAAATCGTTTATTATTCCTCTTCACAAAAAAGGTAGCAAATTGGATGCCAGCCATATAGAGGAATCTCTAAGTTGTCAACCATCCCTAAACTATTCGAAAACATTATTACTCCTCACTTACAGCACCTTTGTAGATCAGTTATTTATCCATGTCAACATGGTTTTATTAAACGAAGATCAACAACAACAAATCTTTTGGAGTTCTCTTCCTATATTATAAAGGGCTTCCATAATAATTTTCAGATAGATGTAATCTATACTGATTTCAGTAAAGCATTTGACTCTGTTAACCATTCTCTCCTCGTAAGAAAATCAATTTAATGGGTTTTCCAATTGATCTTCTTAATTGGATCTCAAGTTATCTGAATGGCAGGACGGAAAAGGTTATCTTTAAAATAATTTATCTAATGTTCTAAGGGTTACATTTGGCGTCCCGCAAGGAAGCCATTTGTGACCCTTCTTGTTTACATCATTTATAAATGACCTGCCCAAAGTCTTGACTAACTCCTGAGTGCTTATGTAAATTTTGCGTGGAATACAATGACGTCGCCTGCCAGTCGGATTTACAAACAGATCTCAATAATTTTCAAACTTGGTGCCGTGTAAACTTATTAAACTTAAACGGCTTAAAATGCATGCTAATGACATTCTCTTGTGTCGTTCCTAAGCTTGCTACTTACACGCTGAACTGCTGCTCTTTGGAAATAATTAATTCAGTTGATGATTTCGGCGTCCGCATGGACCCAAAACTTGACTTTATTGATCATATTTCGTCTATGGTGAATAGAGCCAGGGGTGTGCTTGGATTTGTTAATTGGTGGTCGAAGGAATTCAATAACCTCCATGTCACTAAATCCTTATACCTCTTTAGTTCGTTCTATCTTAGAATATGGATGCTGCGTTTGGAGCTCTCAGTACGGCGTCCATAGTAAACGCATTGAGTCGGTTCAAAAGAACTTTTTACTTTTCGCTTTACGCGGTTTAATTTAGGATTCAAACCAAAGATTACCTTCCTATTCAAATAGACTCCTGGTAGAACGATGCTAGGAATAACCTTTATTTACAACCTTATCCATGGTTATGTGGAATGTGCTGACTTTTTGAGTCAGCTCAATTTCCATGTACCATGTAGAAGTACTTGATCTTATATACCACTAGTGTTTCGCCACAGAACCTCCTTCGAGCTGCGTGAATGCCGATTATCTTCAACATAGGTAGTCTTCCCTAATTAAAATATTTAATACTAACACAATTAGTAAACATGCAAGCAAACAACCTGGCAGCACGCCGGTAGTCGATTTTCTCGTATCCTGTCCTATATTTTCCATAGCGCCTACTAACACCTAACCCAGACAGGCACTCAGCACAGAATCCTACGTTGAACAGAACAACGTTCGATTCAGGTACCTGAATGAACAACTTGATAATGTTACCCAGCAATAATCTTTTTAAAACAAATGAATAATCTTATTTACATATATTTTTCAATAATTACGATATACTAATTACCAGAAAATTGTTAAAAAATGCACAATCTATTATAAATTACAAAAATAACAGACCCCTTTTAACAAAACATAAAAAATATTTACTTCAAAGGCAGAAAAAAATCAAATATTTTATATCCAAAAGGCACCAGAACCAAATTTATAATTAGTTCAGGAATCAATTAAAAAAATAGACTTTGATTTCCTGAATTAGGAGGAAAATTTTAGGTTGAAAGGTTTATTAAGTAACTTCAAAAATCTTCAATATGAAGAGGAAGACAACTTAACATTTACTAATACCATTAAAGACGTACTAAATACAACGTATAATTAATTAGGATTAATTAGGAAAAGTAATTCACCATACAATAGTCCTACCTGGGTAGGACCCAAAATAACGGATGCTTCTGGTAAAATTAAGTACAGAGTAGTGATTATAGGAAGCTTAATGAAATTACTATTCCTGACAGATATCCAATACCAAACATGGATTTCATCAAATAGAAATGGACCCAGAATCTATATCTAAAACTGCATTCTCCACTAAAAGCGGTCAGTACGAACACGTTTGTATGCCATTTGGAGTTAGAAATGCACGCTACTTTTCAAAGGTGCATGAACAATATTCGTCGACCATTGCTTAGCAAACATTGTTTAGTATAACTAGACGATATAATTATTTTTTCCACATCCCTTACTGAACATTTTAACCCATTACAACTAATTTTTTCCAAACTTGCAGAAGCCAATTTAAAATTACAGTTAGATAAATGTGAGTTCTTAAAAAAAGAAGCTAGCTTTCTTGGTCATGTCGTAACTCCTAATGGTATAAAACCAAAACCTCTTAAAGTTAAAGCCATAGTTTCATATTCAATTTCAACAAAAGTAAAACAGATTACAGATTTTTTTGGATTAACCGGTTACTATCGTAAATTTATCCCAAATTACGCAGACATAGCAAAACCAATGACCAAATGTTAAAAAAAGGAACAAAAATAGATACACAAAAACATTGACTACATAGCAGCATTCAAAAAGCTTAAATCTTTAATAATTAGTAAGCCGATTCTCCTATTACCCGATTTCAAAAAAACATTTACTTTAACCATAGATGCCAGTAATTTAGCCCTCGGGGCTATCTTTTATTAACAGAACACTTAATGAACACGAATTAAACTACAGTGCTATCGAAAAGGAATTACTCGAAATAGTTTGAGCCACTAAAACTTTTCGACATTATTTACATTGCTAGTGATCACCAACCACTTAGATGACTACATAGTTTAAAAGAACCTAATGACGAGTCACAAAGATGGAGATAGACAATAGCAATCTTATTCATTTAACAGAAAAACCATTAAACCTCAAAAAAAAAATAATTTGTACTAAAACCGATAAAAATAAAGTAAAATATTCGGTAACTCCATTACCACAATCCAATATGATGTAATTCAATATGTAATATTGTAATATTCAAAAAATCAAAACAATTTTTTTTATCACTTTATTCATAGAAACATCACCGTTTATATTAAGATTTTGAAATTATTCTAGAGAAATTCTAAACCCCACATACACTCAATTAATTCGATGTATAACGAACATGACAAAATTATTTAAAGAAAATCACTTCTTTCCAAATAGCCAACTATTAATTCAGAATATAATAAATGATTGAAACATATGCAATTAAGCTAAAATAGAACACCGAAACACCATAATGCCGTTTAAAATCACACCCAACCCTGAACATTGTCGAGAAAAATTTATGGTAGATATTTATTCATCAGAAGGGAAATATTACTTTATTTTCATTGACATTGACTAAAAATCCATACAATAGAAATTACATATATTTACGTTAAAAAACAATGAAGTAATACCTGCTTTCATTTCATTCACTTATACATACATATTATATTTGCAGTTTTACATTCACAGATCTGCATTTTTCCTCTACATCTAACGATCGTTTGTATGTCACCTATATGATATAGTAGTTCGATTTTCATAAAATTTGACACAAAATTTAAGGCTAATATAAAATAGCTATATCTCAAATTTGAAAATAAAAAAAATCTGCTGAAAACTGAAAACGTTATAATTTTTATTTGTATTTATTTCTCGATCGTTCCCATGGGAGTTATATGATATGATAGTCCGATTTTCATAAAATTTGACACAAAATTGTAGAATAATATGAAATGGCTATATCTCAAATTTGATGAAAATCTTTTGAAAACTGAAAATGTTATAATTAATAATTGAATTAATTTCTCGATCGTTCCTATGGGAGCTGTAGGACACAGTCGTTCGATTTTCATAAAATTTTACACAATATTGTAGAATAATATGAAATGGCTATATCTCAAATTTGATGAAAATCTTTTGAAAACTGAAAATGTTATAATTTTTAATTGAATTAATTTCTCGATCGTTCCTATGGGAGCTATATGATAAAGAAGTCCGATTTTCATAAAATTTTACACAAAACTGTAGAATAAAATGAAATGGCTATATCTCAAATTTGATGAAAATCTTTTGAAAACTGAAAATGTTATAAATTTTAATTGAATTAATTTCTCGTTCGTTCCTGTGGGAGCTATAAATTTTACACAAAATTGAAGAATAATAAACTGGCTATATCTCAAAGTGGATTAAATTCTGTTAAAAACTAAAAATTTAACATTGACACTAGATACAGAAAAGTTCCGAAAAGGAAAATTAGAAAACCCATTCAATATTTGGACGTTGATGCACTACGGTCAGTACATTCAAATGGCCCGTATGACACCAGGCACGTGCCTGTTTCGGTTAGGTGTTAGTGAAGGCAAAAAAAACCGTAGAAGAAATGTACCAAGACCATTACAAAATTACTACAAAACACAAGTTAAGAAGAAAAAGTTAACTAATACCGTTAAACTTCCGCAGGAACCTTGTGAACTATGATTTAGTTTATATTCATCACGGGCTACGTCCAGAATATAATATTTGTACAATAAACTACTGAAAGAATTAAATGGTTTAACTATTCATCTGCAAAATAGGCAGAAACGTGGACTATTCGACATAATAGTTTCATCTTTTAAATTTATTTCTGGTACACATGATGAAAATTATAGGATCAAAATAAACATTAAATAGATCTAATTGTAGAAAATGCAGTGCAACTTTATAAATTAAATGATGTCATCAACTTCGTGGATAAAGGAATTCAGAGACTTACTAACTTCGCAAATAATCGCAATAGTATTGTCACACTTGTTTATGAACTCATGCAATTTATTATGTACCTAGAAAACTTAGAAATGGGAATGCAACTTTTACGTCTTGTAATTTTTAACCCAAAATTACTGAATTACGAAAAACTAGAAATTAAAAGAAAAGAAACAAAATTAAAAACCAAAATATACTTTTAATCAACACATCAACTTGGATTGATCACAACAATAACGAATTACTACTTATTTCACATATCCATATTACTCAAAAAATCATTAACACAGTTAAAATAATTTAGTCAGACTATTCAGATCAACAATCATTATGAAAATTTAAAAAAATGTTTAATCAGGACAATAAAGAAGTTAATAACGATTGTATTCAAAATATAATTCAACGCAATAATCCAATTTGGAATTTTATACAAACTCCCTCAATTGAAATTATTCAATATGTTTAACCAAATAATATACTTACATGGAATCTTACTGAAACTACTATTCCACAAAATTGTCAAGAATTAAATAGCGATATAAAAATAAATGGAAGCAAATTTATTAGAATAAGACAATGTAGAGTTAAGATTGGAAATGTTATTTTAAGCGAAAACTCGTTAAGTCCTGCCTTTGCTTTAACAACATTGTATGCACCAATAAATGTAACTAAGAAAAGAATGGTAAAACATAATGTTTTAAAATTAATTTCACATAATAATAACACACTTTTTGTAATTATAATAATTTTAGTTGCTGTTCTTATTATTTTTCTTATCCTATCAATAATGTTAACTTTAAATCCACTAATAATTTTTCATACAAAATTTAAAAAAAAAAAACAAGAAAGGAAGCTAACTTCGGCACGCCGAAGTTTATATACCCTTGCAGATAGAACTTTTATGACTAGGAATCCAAACAATATGAAATATATATATTTGTGTTAAAAAACAATGAAAAAAATACCTGCTTTCATTTCATTCACCTATACATATTATAATTGCAGTTTTACATTCACAGATTTGCATTTTTCTTCTACATCAAACGATCGTTTGTATGGCACCTATATGATATAGTCGTCCGATTTTCATGAAATTTAACAACAAATTGTAGACTAATATAAAATGGCTATACCACAAATTTGATGAAAATCAGTTAAAAACTGAAAGAGTTATCAATTTAATTGTATTAATTTCTCGATTGTTCCATTAGGAGCTATATGATATAGTTGGATTTTCATAAAATTTTACACAAAATTGAAGAGTATAATAAAATGGCTATATCTTAAATTTGATCAAATTCTGTTGAAAACTGAATATGTTATAATTTTTTTTGTAAAAATTATCCGATCATTCCAATGGCAGCTATATGATATAGTCGTCCGATCTTGCCCGTTCCGACATATATACGAGTGAGTGTATATTGAAGGCTAACTACAAAGTTTCATTCAGATAGCTTCAAAACTGAGAGACTAGTTTGCGTAGAAACGGACAGACGGACAGACCAAAGACTTTATAACTTATACATATTTGGACAGACCGACAGACAGACGGACATGACTAGATCGACTCGGCTGTTGATCCTGATCAAGAATATATAGTCTTTATATGGTCGGAGGTGCCTCCTTCACTGCGTTGCAAACTTCTGACTGAAATTATAATACCCTGCAAGGGTATAACAAGTAAAAGATAATTAAAAAGCACAACAAAAAATTGTTTTCAAATTATTGCATTGTCATCGGTTCTTGAGAACTATGCAAAATTTCAAGTTTATCAGATATTTGGAAACCCTTGGAAATAGTGTTCAAAGATTCCGTTACATACATATATACATACATACACACATACACTAGTCGGCATAATTATTTTGACGAAAAACAAATGGTTCAAATTTTTATGTATACTTTTTAATGGTTTAATAAAACTCAATGAATTTTTTTTCAGTTTCACTTAGTGGTAATACAAACTTAGAAATAATCAATTCAACATTTTGTCATATGAACTTAAAAAAATATAAGCTAATGTAATTTTCATGTGGTGGCATAAGTATTTTGACAAGTACCTTTTAATATAAATAACAAAATGTAAACATAAAAAACCTAAAGGAAAAACAAGTATTTAGTAAAATATATAATTTCCTTTAGTTTCAATAACTTTTTGCAGTCGTCTCGGTACTGAATCGACTAAATTTTGGATGATCTCTGGAGATATCTCTTCCCAAAGGGAAGTGACCTCAGAAATTGTCTCCTCTCTGGTTTTATTTAACGATGTTGTTCTTTTACGTTTCATAAGAGACCACACGTTTTCAATTATATTTAAATCTGGACTTTGAGGTGGCCAGTCCAAAGTGGTAACACCAACATCCTTCAAAAATTTTGTGATCATCTTGGCTTTGTGGCATGGGGCGTTATCCTGTTGCAAAATGAAGGACTGTCCAATAAGCCTGTCTCCAGAACTAAAGGCATTATCATTTAGAACCCGCAAATATTGGCCTTGGTTCATCGAGCCAGTGACAGGAACGAAGTCACCCAGTCCATTAAACGCCACACATCCCCAGAACATCATCGAACCTCCACCATGGCTAACTTTTTGGCAAACGGGCCGCCTTATTTGCCTTTGTACCATTGGTAATCTTACAAAAATTTTATTTTTTGAAGAATTATACTCAAAAGAGCTTTCATCTGTCCATAGAACGCTTCTCCAGAACTCCTTTGGCTTATGGAGATGTTCCTTTGCGAAAGACAGTCTTTTGAGCTTGTTATATATATATGGAATGTCCTTGGCCTTATAAGTCTTAAAATCACATTCTTTTAATCGCCGACGGACTGTGCGCTCACTAATGGGTGTCTTAGCTGTTAAATTAAATTGATCTGCTGCGGATTGGGGCTTTAGAAAAATATTTTTTTTAAATTCCCGTACAAGGACTCGGTCTTCATTGAGATCTGTTTTGCGCTTAGCACCTGATCTTTTTAAATTACTTAAGTCATTATGTTTTTTAAACTTTTTAATTTGATAGTGCACAGTTTGACGCGACACATTATACTCTTTGGCAATGTCTTTGACTGCTATTCCAGCGTTAAACTTTGCTACCATTGAAGATCTGGTAACCAAACATAGTTCAGCCGTTTTACCCATGTTATTTTATAATTTTTAATAACTTCATATTTTAATAACTACGTTTAATATTGGTCAAAGCTAAACTCAGAAGTTCTTTGCTTCCCGCGTGCTTGAAAGTGTGAAAATATTTTAATAAAGATGCTGTCAAAATAATTGTGCCACGCAAAAGAGGTTGTCTGCATGCATTCTTATCAGCAGAAAGAGAATGCAAAAGGTGAACGAAGTGAAATTTGGCATGCACTTAGCTAAAAATAGATTCTTTGTTTTACTCCTCATTTTCGCACCGTTATTTGACGATTTCATGCAACTCTAAGTTCAATAGTCAAAAAGAGTTTCGTCAAAATAATTATGCCAACTAGTGTACATCCCGAACTAATAAAAGCGTATTAAAAAATAGAACCGGCGTTTCCGAAATTAAAGTGAAATGAAGAAAAATATTATTTACCGAAAGAAAAAGAATCGATAGTCTTGTTGTTGAAATCGATTTTTTCGCCGATCTAATGACAGCTGAAGTATTTACAAGTGTTTTGCATTTTAATTTATTAAATATTGGTAAAAGGTATGTGACTTATTTGTATTCAGTTAATAAATTCATTTTCTGAATTGCATTTGTACTTGGACGCTTTTTTAACCTAAACGGTGTGAGCGGAAAAGCCATTATATTTCCAGAATTTGTTTTTTTGTTTAATTGGTATGTAACATATATTTATAGAAAATATTGTCCATTTGATTCTAACATACATATATAGTGACATATTCACAAATTCCGTTAAGTTCCAAGAAATATGAATCTGCAGAGTAGGCGATCCCACGCTGAACCAATGTAAACAATCCACATCCGGAGCAAGCAATGCTCCTTCTCAATAACATAAATAATTCTTCAATCAATATCCCAAGCGGGCGATCTCGCTCCCCAACTTTTGTAAACAAAGGGCAGTAGAAGTAAGATTTTTGTCACAATAATTTAGTCTTAAGCTGAGATCATTTGATAAACGTGAAGCGGAATATTCGTTTTATTAATTCAACTTAGCGTTGTCCTTAGTCAACTGACGAGACATTAGTTCGACTCACAAAACAGAAACACTTCACTATATATGTATATATAGACCCGTAACATACGTTCAGGGGAAATGCAAGAAGTTGTCTTACGAAATATTGTGGTAATCGTTGAACAAATTATAAAGTATTATAAATAAAAAAATGAATAAATAAAAAAAATAAATTATAAATTGCGCTAGATATTTACTAGGGGCGGGGGTTTCGGGGATCTTCTTCACGTTTTCCTCTGTGTTTGTTATTTGATTCTGCTCTGAATTCCCTACGATTACTGCCTGATTCAGTCTGGAATTCCTGGCTGATTCCGTTCAGAATCCGGTTAGAATTCTCGTCCCGGAATTCAGGTTTTCTAACGCCTTCTGTATGGAAATTCTTTGATGGGTTGTATGAAAATTACTTTGTGATTCAGGATGGAGGCCTCTCCAATCCAACCTGATTCAAACCTCAATCCAAAAGGCGTGGTAATGAAGGAAAGTGACATATTAACATATTCACATAAACAATCCACATCCGGAGCTAGTGACCCCATCTCAATTAACACAAACAATTCTTAAAACCAATAAGTGACCAACTCTAATAAACACAACCAATTCTTGAAATCAATAACTGGCGGTACCTAAGTTACAGTCGCACTCTCGATTAATGTATACAATCATTATCTCAAGCGGAGATCTCGCTTTCAAATTCATGTAAACAAAGGGCAATAAAATTAAGATTTTTAACTTCAGAATTTAGTCTCTAAACTTAACTATTTACATACATATATACCTACACATATTTATAAAAATTAAGATTTTTAACTTCAGAATTTAGTCTCTAAACTTAACTATTTACATATATATCTATACATATTTATAGGTGAATAAAATGAATGAAAATGAATGAATTACCTTAATGTTTTTATACACTCATAAATATAAATAAAATGAATGAATTACCTTAATGTTTTTATACACTCATAAAAATATTTTTCTAGATTTAAGAAAAATCGCCCTAAAAAATAATCGCCCTTAAACTAAGAAAAATTTTCTAGAATTAAGAAAAGGTTTTCATAAATTTAGGGAATGGCACCATAAAATCAAGGCAAGCCACCATAAACACAATTTTTATACCCTTGCAGGGTATTATAATTTCAGTCAGAAGTTTGCAACGCAGTGAAGGAGGCACCTCCGACCATATAAAGTATATATATTCTTGATCAGGATCAACAGCCGAGTCGATCTAGCCCTGTCCGTCTGTCCGTCTGTCCTTCTGTCCGTCTGTCCGTCTGTCCGTTTCTACGCAAACTAGTCTCTCAGTTTTGAAGCTATCTGAATGAAACTTTGTAGTTAGCCTTCTATATACTCTCACTCGTATATATGTCGGAACGGGCCGGATCGGACGACTATATCATATAGCTGCCATAGTAATGATCGGAAAATTTTTACAAAAATTTTTTTAACTTTTTCAGTTTTCAATAGAATTGGATCAAATTTGAGATATAGCCATTCTACTATACTCTACAATTTTGCATAAAATTTTATGAAAATCGGACTACTATATCATATAGCTCCCATAGGAACGATCGAGAAATTAATACAATTAAATTTATAACTTTTTCAGTTTTCAGCTGATTTTCATCAAATTTGAGGTATAGCCATTTTATATAAGTCTTAAATTTTGTGGCAAATTTCATGAAAATCGGACGACTATATCATATAGGTGCTATACAAACGATCGATTGATGTAAAGAAAAAATTCAAATCTGTGAATGTAAAACTGCAAATATAATATGTATAGGTGAATGAAATGAAAGCAGGTATTACTTAATTGTTTTTTAACACAAATATATATAATTTATATTGTATGGATTCCTATTCATAGAAGTTCTATCTGCAAGGGTATATAAACTTCGGCGTGCCGAAGTTAGCTTCCTTTCTTGTTTAGGGTTAATTTACATTTTTTTCTAAAATCTAGGGCGATTTTTCCTAAGTTCGTTTGTTCAGCGTCTTTCTCAATATACGGGCGAGTCGCCCTAGTTTTGACGGTCAAATTTTCGTATAACCATGTCGAATTCGCCCTAGAACTACAGGTTACAGATTTAAGTTTAAAGGGTAATGCAAGAAAATGACAGAGAAGGAGATATTTTCGGTATTCTTCGGGAGGGCTTCGGGTTTTCAGTTCGTGTAAAGGGTTAAGTAGCTTCGGGTTTTCAGAGCGTGTAAACAGATCAAAGAGTGAAGTTGTGTATAAAAAGTGAAGCCATGGAGCAATTTTTAAAGTTTGAACGGAGACATATTGCTCAACATTTTTTAAGTTAAGTTTATTATTATTGTTTACTTAAAGGTATTTATAGATATATAATCTTAATCTAATAGAAGATGAAGAACGGAATTTCAAAATTAGTGTAATTAAGTGCCTAACTTGGGACCAACTTCGTGGGAAAATTCCAACGGATATTGTTGGTGTAGCCGTGGAGTTATAAAATTTTAAAAAACTTAGGCGTAATGTAAGTAATTCATTATTAACTACATACACTCACCAGAAAAAGTGTGCGTACAAACTTAACGCGCAACTTTGATTTTAAATAAAAATAGTTCTATGGAAGATATTGACTTCAATTTTTTTTTAAATTAACGACACATCTATTATTAAAAATTATAGCTAGTCTTTATTTATTTCCGTCCACAACTTTTTTATTTAAAATAAAAAAACAAAAAATACCCATGTTTTCGGGCAAGAAAAAGTGTGCGTACAAAATTCAATTAAGATAAAAAAAACCATTTATTGTTAAGGCATTGATAAAATTAGTAAGAAGGAGGATACCCATTTCTATTTATTGTCCCATTTAAGCGTTTTGGAATTGAATTACCCAATTTTTCGGTAAATTCAGGTGGTATTTTACTCCACTCATCCAAAACCACACCCTTCAACGTATCCTTCGATGTAATTGTTCGAAGACGAATCCTGCGCTCCAGAAAAACCCACAGATCCTCTATGGGGCTTAAGTCCTGCGACTGAGGCGATGAATGCAGTTGATTTTTGGTATAAAACAGCAACCATAGCTTCAAACTAAGCGAAGTATGCTTGGGGTCATTATCCTGTTGCAACCAAAAATCATGGGCTGTGGGCGTAATCCTATGTTAACGGCCTCAAAAATTGGCCAGGACATAAAGGAGAAGTAGAAGAAGGATTTAAATGATGACACAGTCCGCAAAATTTTGATAAGGAGGAATTTCATGCCTGTGCTGCGCCGAAGAAGCCTCTCATATTGCCCGTCAATAAATAGGAGTGCGTGGATTTTGCTAAAAAATTCATCCAAGAGCCTTTAGCCTTTGGGAAAATGATTATTTTTAGTGATGAGAGCCAATTTTGCCTATCTGGCATAAAAGGGCGAAAACTTGTGTGGCGCAAACCTGGCACAGTCCTTGATGTGCAGAAGCTCGCTCCAACAGTTAAGCACGCTGGTGGCAGTGTGGTGGTGTGGGGGTGTATGGCAGCAAGTAGAGTTGGCCACTTGGTCTTTATTGACTCCACAATGGACCACAAGGCTTATATGAAAGTCCTTAAGGACAAGTTGCACCAAAGCGCATCAAGATTGGGTCTGGCAGATGATTTTTGGTTGCAACAGGATAATGACCCCAAGCATACTTCGCTTAGTTTGAAGCTATGGTTGCTGTTTTATACCAAAAATCAACTGCATTCATCGCCTCAGTCGCAGGACTTAAGCCCCATAGAGGATCTGTGGGTTTTTCTGGAGCGCAGGATTCGTCTTCGAACAATTACATCGAAGGATACGTTGAAGGGTGTGGTTTTGGATGAGTGGAGTAAAATACCACCTGAATTTACCGAAAAATTGGGTAATTCAATTCCAAAACGCTTAAATGGGACAATAAATAGAAATGGGTATCCTCCTTCTTACTAATTTTATCAATGCCTTAACAATAAATGGTTTTTTTTATCTTAATTGAATTTTGTACGCACACTTTTTCTTGCCCGAAAACATGGGTATTTTTTGTTTTTTTATTTTAAATAAAAAAGTTGTGGACGGAAATAAATAAAGACTAGCTATAATTTTTAATAATAGATGTATCGTTAATTTAAAAAAAAAATTGAAGTAAATATCTTCCATAGAACTATTTTTATTTAAAATCAAAGTTGCGCGTTAAGTTTGTACGCACACTTTTTCTGGTGAGTGTATATTATTTGCAATAAGTAGTCAAAAACATGTACACATACATTCATATATACATACATATGTATGTATACATATACATATTCACCCTGCAGTACCGCGTGTCATCAATAGCCACTGTCATCAACCCGTCATCAACGCGCCGACTGCGACTTCTATAGAGTCGACGCTCTGCCGACTGCGACTTCTACCGAGTCGACGCTCTGCCGGCTGCGACTTCTATAAAGTCGACGCTCTGCCGACTGCGACTTGTACGGAGCCTACGCTCTAATGCTGCCATGGTGATTGCCTATCTCACTGCCTCACTCACTCTTCAAACGAGTGAGATGAGCCAAAAGCAAATAAGTTAACAATTAAAATCGAACCAACTGTTTCGCACCCTAGAACTTTAGCATTTTTATGTGTATAATATATTATCATTAACAATTATAATGATGGTATTAGGAATAAATATTCTTTAAATATAAAACGCGAATGAAAAAATAATTGCATATCGAACAAAATTGTTTGAGCTGCAATAACATTTTAAGTAACTTGTTGCCTCGTCGGATATATCCTTTATACCCTGCTTACAAGGAAGCAAAACACTCGGACACAAGATAGCCAAACGGGACTTTGTGAAACGAAACGAACAATAAGAGAAAAAAACGGACTTGAGGATCCGTTTTTCCGAATCGTGGTTCGTTTTGTTGTTGGAGGCACAGTCCTTTTTTTCTATTGCTTATTCGTGTTTTCACTTGCAGTTAAACAGTGAACTAAGTGAGCAGTGTGCGCACTGCGCAGGCCAAATTAAAAAAAAAATTTTACATATGTACATATATAAATATTCTGTTTAGTTTTCAATAATTGAAGTTATATATCAGGTGAGTTTTTATGTAAAGATTTAAAAAAAGTTTACTTTCGTATCAATTCTGTCTTCTATTTTGAGTACATCTTCCCGTCCTCCCACTTCGTGTCTGCATGCAGCTATTGTGATACATCGATGGTGCGAAGTGTAAGAAAAGGCTTCGAGACCATAAGAAGTTCTACTCTGCACTCTTAGGTAATTATGTATTTTTTTTTTAGATTTTGATATCAATTTATTTTCCAAATTTTCCTTTTCAGATGCAATAAGTCAAGTTGATGCAACGGAGCCGCTTGCCAACCGTTTAACTAAAAGCCTTCCTTGCGCAAAAAATTTGGAGGCGCAACATAAAAAAAGGAAAAGGGATGAAGACGTGTTAGAATGTGGTCCGAGCGTTTTTCAATATATTAATATTTAATTTTTAATGTTAATTATTATAATTATTATTATTGTATTATTATTTTTTAAAATGTATTTTGTATTATTATAAGAAATATTTTAAATTTGATTATTTGTATTATTTTATGTATAATTTTAATTTTATTATGTTAGTTTTTAAGAGGATATAATAAAAATGAATGAATTGAAATATGAAATCCCTTATTTATGTTTTTTAATTAATTTATTATTGATGACACATCGATGTTTCATCGATGTATCATCGATGTTTCATCGATGTTTCATCGATGTATCATCGATGTTTCATCGATGTTTCATCGATGTATCATCGATGTATCATCGATGTTTCATCAACAATTCATCGATGAATTGATGATGAATCATCGATTTATTGTTGATGATTTTCTATTGATGACAGCCTAGGACATGCCCATGTTAAATTCATCAACAGTTTGTATGGGCTGTCATCGATGAATCATCAACAGCACCCCCTTCGCTGTTGATGAAACGTTGATGAATTACTGATGACAGGTACTGCAGGGTGCGCACACATCCGCACACAAATACACACACACATACACACATGCTTTCCTTATTCAAAGACGTAAAAAACGGAGGAACACACAATTGCATACATGTTCATACATTTTCATGTACATAAAAAAAAAATTTAATTAAAATTGTATTTTTAAGAATTTATATTAATATATGTACTATATGTAAATAGCTAAGTGTAAATATCTTTATATAAATATATGTATGTATGTTAATATTATTATAATAAAATACAAATAAGAAAACAAATACAAATAAAACAAGAAAGGAAGCTAACTTCGGCAAGCCGAAGTTTATATACCCTTGCAGATAGAACTTCTATGAATAAAAAACCATACAATACAAATTATATATATTTGTGTTAAAAAACAATGAAGTAATACCTGCTTTCATTTCATTCACCTATACATATTATATTTGCAGTTTTACATTCACTGATTTGCATTTTTCCTCCACATCAAACGATCGTTTGTATGGCACCTATATGATATAGTCGTCCGATTTTCATGAAATTTACCACAAAATTTAAGACTTAAATTAAATGCCTATACCTAAAATTTGATGAAAATCAGTTGAAAACTGAAAAGGTTATAAATTTAATTGTATTAATTTCTCGATCGTTCCTATGGGAGCTATTTGATATAGTAGTGCGATTTTCATAAAATGTTATGCAAAATTGTAGAGTAGTAAAATAGTAAAATGGCTATATCTCAAATTTGATCCAATTCTATTGAAAACTGAAAAAGTTAAAAATTTTTTTTGTAAAAATTTTCCGAGCATTACTATGGCAGCTATATGATATAGTCGTCCGATCCGGCCCGTTCCGACATATATACGAGTGAGAGTATATAGAAGGCTAACTACAAAGTTTCATTCAGATAGCTTCAAAACTGAGAGACTAGTTTGCGTAGAAACGGACAGACGGACAGATGGACAGACGGAAAGAAGGACAGACGGACATGGCTAGATCGACTCGGCTGTTGATCCTGATCAAGAATATATATACTTTATATGGTCGGATCTGCCTCCTTCACTGCGTTGCAAACTTCTGACTGAAATTATAATACCCTGCAAGGGTATAAAAATAGATATTAATATTTAAAAGTTTAAGACTGTCTGCCTTGCCTACCTCATTCATGAGTTTACTGTATTATACTGTAATCTACTTATATTTGTTATAAAATTAAATGGAAATAATAAATCTGATAAATTTTAATTTTGTACCTATTGATTTCTGCTTAATATCAAGTGTAGTAACATTTTAATTAATTGTGTTCAACATACTTCCCCTTCAAATCACAATCCAATGAATTTGTATACCGGCATCAACATTTTCGTCTCTGTTCGTAAATAATTTCATTGTACTAAAGGGTTATAGTAGTAGAAAGTCAAATAAGGAGATCACCATATTTTTTTACAAATACATACCATCTGTGTGAAAAAGCATAGTGGATTCCGAGACTGATGTTCTCTTATTGTTCCTCTTAGATTGTTTACTATAAGGTAATATAACAAAAACTTTAGCCACAGCAACGCGTGGCAGGGTCAGCTAGTAAAGTATATACATATGTATATTCTTGATCAGAATCAACAGCCGAGTCGATCTATTCTTGTCCGTCTGTCCGTTTCTACGTAGACTAGTGGAGTTAGCCTTCTAAGTACTCACTCGTATATACATATGTCTATATCATATAGCTGCCATACGAACGATCGGAAAAATGTTTAAAAAAAAATTCGGACTTTTCCAAATTTTTTACAGATTTTTATATAATTTGAGATATATCCATTTGATATTATTCTAGAAATTCGGTTTTAATTGTATGAAAATCGTACTACTATATCATACAGCTGCCATACAAACGATCGTTAGATATATGTTATGTTAAAACTCTGAGCATGTTGTATAGTGTCTACACGTCTAAATTTAGCTTGTAACACTAAGCAAGAAACACATAGAGGTGTCAAACAGTACCAAAAAGTACTATCACAAAAACGGCTGAGCCTGGAACCCCAGAGCACCCGAACGATATGTCTAGAACCCCAGAGTGCCTTCGGCTTTTTCGAGTTCGAAGCATTCGTTCGAAACCGAGCACAACAAGAATTCACTTTTCAGTGGCAGGTCGACCGTGGAAGGATGAGCGGGGGTGCGTTTCTTTGCGCTGTGCTCTCGTTTCTGTGCATATGTGTATATGTGTACAAGCGCTCGCACGTTTGTATGCGTGTGCAAATTTCTGTTCGCAGAGTCTTTTTCATAGGTTTCGGACGGCCACAGCCAGTGGGCCGCGGCGACGACTCACTTGCTTATGACGTCACAGCAATACTTAGCGGCTAGCGCTTGCATTGGGGGACAAATTATTTCAGTTATCTAACTATAATTACCACTTATTTTAATTTAATTTTTTTTTTCCTGACAATATATTTCCCAAAAGTCATTTTGTTGATGAATCATCGATGAATTGTTGATGAATTTTTTGATGAATTGTTGATGAATCATCGATGAATATACACATATGTATGTATATACAGAAACGAGAGCACAGCGCAAAGAAACGCACCCCTGCTCATCCTTACACAGCCGATCTGCCACTGAAAAGTGAATTCTTGTTGTGCTCGGTTTCGAACGACTGCTTCGAACTCGAAAAAGCCGAAGGCACTCTGGGGTTCTAGACATATCGTTCGGGTGCTCTGGGGTTCCAGGCTCAGCCGTTTTTGTGATAGTACTTTTTGGTACTGTTTGACACCTCTATGTGTTTCTTGCTTAGTGATATTACTGAAGTTTCAAACATGTCTTAACTTGCTGATTTTGATGCAGTTCGGCAGGCATTGAAAACGGAGAAGAAAAAGAATGTCGATCTTCTTCATATGTTTGTGTACGAAAACAACGGTGATCGGCATAACCGAAAACGAATGCGTAATGTCGAGGGCTTCGCTTTACCGAAGATAACGAACTTTTTGCACAAAAAGTGTCGTTTGTTGCTGAAAACGATCTTCCTGTAATTTGCAACATATTGGGCTTGCAACATGACAAAGAAGACCTAATGCTTCAAAAACTTGCGATTTGGAAATTTGCTTACCGATACCGGCGAAGAGGAAGATGAAGATGACGAGGATGAGGATGAGGACGAAGAGGAAAACGAAGAGAATGGTATACAGAACCGTCAGAGGGGAACGAGACAGCGAGAGGGAGCTGAAAATAAGGCTATAATTCAAGCGATGAGGAATTTTGCTCTCTACGAAGCAACACACAGAAGCAAAAGAAGAAAAGGAACGACAATGTCAAGACTTTTACAGTCGCGTCCGAGAATAACGACGTGAGCTCAGTGAAAAGTTTTGGTGCGGGTTCTCCCCGATTTTCCGTGAACTTCAGGGATATTGAGGACTCTATTCGACGATTTAGTGGTGACGACACTCTTGCAGTAGAGGTGTGGGTGCATGATTTCGAGGACATGGCCTCCATCATGTACTGGGATGACCTTCAAAAATTCATATTCGCGAAACGGTCTCTCAAAGGTCTTGCCAAGATGTTTATTATGAGTGAGCGCGGTATTAGAAGCTGGCAAATGTTGAAAATTGCCTTGATCAATGAATTTAAGTCCGAGGTAAATGGCGCTCAGATACATCAAATGTTGCCTGAAAGAAAAATTAAAAACAGCGAGGGCGTGCAGGAATATCTTCTCAAAATGAAAGAGATTGCTTCTCGTGGCAATGTAGACAACGGTGCTCTTATGCAATACGTGATCGATGGCATTAACGATTTAAGCGTCAATAAATCGATACCGACACTTCAAAGGACATGAAAGATTTCAAAGAAAACTTAAAGTGTTACGAAAAAATTCGCCAAAAATCTAAAAATCAGGACGAAAAGCTTAGATATTTAAATGTGAAGGACAGTGGTGTCCATAAAGACGTTTCCAATGCAAAGAAAGTGAATTGCTTTAATTGTGGTGCTTTTTGACATACATCTGCTCAGTGCGGTAATAGAAGCAACGGTCGAAAGTGTTTTAAAAATTATGGCCATATTTCGAAAAATTGCACAGTTGGCAAAAGCGAACCGTTAGCAAACTCGAGCAATACGCGTAAAATTTCCGAAGAGAAATCGTCGATGAGCAAGGAAATTTTTATGAAGCAAAAGAAGTATACGGCCCTTATCGACACTGGCAGCAAATACAACATCATAAGTGAAGCAACATTCGTCAGTTTAAATAAGCCTAAACTGAGTGCTATATTAACATTGTTCTTGTTGGTTTTGGAAATCGAAAGAAGAGGAAATTTAAAGAAGAGTTTGAAATTGACGGTCAAGTGTTTCAAGAAAACTTTCTGGTAGTTTCATCTGATTTTTTGGACGTAGAAGTTGTATTGGGTGCAGAATTTTGTAATAACGCCGAGATTCAAATGAATCGCGACGGAATAAAAATAAAAAATCCAAAAAATCACGACTCTGAAGTGGAAATAAGTTCGCTAATGAAAATTGACGTGGAAAATGCAGAAACTGTGAGCATTAACATCGACGAATGTGCAAGTTTTCAAGCAAAACGTGAAGTGAACGATTTGATTAAAAACTATAAGCCAATTAACACAAAGTCAACTAATGTCATGATGCGAATCGTTTTAAAGGACGAAACTCCGGTACACTCGAGCCCGCGTAGATTCGCATATTCCGGGCGATGCATTATCCATGATCAAGTCGAACAGTGGCTTAAAGACGGAATCATCGAACATTCCGAGTCCGAGTACAGTAGTCCGGTTGTACTAGTCGAGAAACGCCGTTAATTCAAGATCAATTAGACCGTCTGCAAGATGAACATATATTCAGCACGCTTGATCTCAAAAACGGGTTTTTCCACGTAAACGTTGAGAAGGATAGTCGCAAGTTTACATCTTTCGTAACCCACAATGGCCAGTACCAGTTCCTAAAAGTCCCATTTGGCCTTTCGAATTCTCCATGCGTATTTCAAAGGCACGTAAACGCCATCTTCCGAGACTTGACCCGTTCTGGTATTGCGATACCTTACGTCGACGATATTATTGTTCCTGCTGCAAATGAAAAACAGACCATATCCAACCCTAAAACAGTTATTAGACGATGTGAAGAATTTGGTTTGATGATAAATCTGAAAAAATGCTGTTTTCTGAAGGAAAAAATTGAGTTTTTAGGACACGTTATCGAAAACCAAAAGGTCAGTATCTTCGACGAAAAAACCAAAGCCGTGACAAAATTCCCTGTACCGTTAAACCAGAAACAACTACAAAGCTTCCTAGGCTTAGTTCATCCTTGACTTTCCGATCATTGCGAAGCCTTTGACTGATCTTTTAAAGCACGACGCCAAATTTGTCTTTACTGATAGAGAGAATGGTGCTTTAGAAATGCTTAAGAATTTGATTACCCAAAAGCCTGTGCTCAAGATTTTTCATTTACTATATGAGTAAGAAAACAACCGACGCCGAACGAAAGTTTTCCAGCTATGAATTAGAAATTTTTTCGAGTGGTTGAAGCTCTCCGAAAATTCAGATTTTATATTCTAGGAATGCACTTCAAGTTAGTAAGCGATTGCAACGCTTTTACTAAGACGATGGAGAAGAAAGAAGTTTGCACTAGAGTCGCTCGTTGGATTCTCGAACTTCAAGAGTTTAACTTCGACGTAGAGCACAGATCCGGAACACGTATACGCTATGCTGACGCCTTAAGCAGATATCCTGTCATGATGATCTCAGATGAAACATTACACAGCCAATTAAAATATATTCAATACCAGGACGAGGAACTAAAAGCTATTATTGATGTCCTGAAAGAGAAGCCGAATCATAATAATTTCTTTATGAATTCTGGTCTCCTTTACAAGCTAGTTGACGACGATGAGCAGCATTTCAACGCGAAATTATTCGGCAGGCGCATGAGAAAGGACATTTTTCCGTCAAGAAAACCAAAGAAATCATAGCTAAAGAATATTATATTCCCAGATTAGACGAAAAAATTCAACAACAAATCAGATGTTGCAATCCATGCATAGTTTTTAACCGCAACACAGTGGTCCGGCTATATAGGAAAAGTGGTCATAAGAAATTTTTTTTTTAACTAAAGAAGTGTTAAAGAAAAATGTAACTATAACAATTTGAAAAAGTATCGGCTCACTAAGAATCACTATCTGATTCTGAGGAGACGTTCTGATTAGATGGCAGCCTCAAAAGTGCCATAACCTCTTTTGCTAGAGGCTTTGTGTGCTTTTGAAAGCATTTTGATTTTGATAATATCACTGGATCTGAAGAAATTAACAAATTATGCATCAAATCCGTCATAGTATCTTTCCTAGATATTTCGTAAACAATTGATCTTACCCTAGCCTCCTATCAATGTCACCGCTTAAATTGGTTTTAGCAAAAAAAAATCTATCTTATTGTGGAAAAAATTTTCGCATTTGCGTTTGCGCAATTTTGCGCAAAAGTTTTAAATTGGGTATTGTAGTATAGATGTATACTAATATTACCTATATGGTCTTTCGTTGGAAGCTGATGGAAGGCTGAAAATATTCGATTCGAAAAAATTATTTTCAAAAAAAAAACACAATTTTTTGGTAATTAAATGAGAATCCCATCAATACAACAATGCATATTGAAAAAAAAGTTTATTGATGATATAGTTTACAGTAATAATGAACTGTTACACGAAAAATTTTATCGAAAAAATGTTCGTAAATAAAAAAAAAATTACATTATATTTTTATAGGATTTTCGCCACTTGTCACTTTTAAGGTTAAAAATTTGTATGTAAACGGAATTGAAACTAGCTAATACTTTGGGGAATTATAGTTCAAATATTCAAGAATTGATTAGCATTAGAAATTTTTAAATCCAAGACTATTGAAAAATTGGATTTATGGCAGCATCCGGACCACTGTGCGCAAGCTTGGGAAAAAGGAGGGAGAGTTGCATCCTTTATAAAAGGAAGCGGAGCCACTTCAAACCTTTCACATCGAATCAACTCATAAGGCGTATAAACACATTCTTGCTGTCATTGATGGATTTACCTAATTCTGCTGGCTGTATCCAACAAAAACAACATCCTCAAAAGACGTCATCGCCAGACTGGAGGCACAGAGCGCAATTTTTGGGAGCCCTGCCCAAATCATCTCCGATCGTGGTACTGCCTTCACATCTGAGGAGTTTAAGAAATATTGCACCAACGAAAACATCGAACTTCACGCAGTGACGACTGGCCTTCCAAGAGCAAACGGACAAGTGGAACGCCTTAACGCTACAATTATATCAGTTTTGTCCAAGCTATACATAGATATTCAGGATCAAAGAAACGAAATGCGCAAGAAAGCCAAGGAACAAATGTTTGTAATGCAGGACGAGAATAAGCACTCGTATAACCTAAGACGCAGACCTGCAGCAAAATACAAAGTCGGTAATCTTGTTGCTATAAAGCATACACAACTGGGAGGTGGACTTAAGTTAAAGCCTAAGTTTTTGGGTCCTTACCGAGTTACCAAGGTGAAGCCGAAAGATACGTATGACGTTGTAAGAGATACTGTATCTGGTGATGGGCCGAAATACCTTTCAATTTGTGCTGAATACATGAAGCCGTGGAGCCATGTAGCCACTGAGGACGATGACGACAATGCATTCGGGACTAATGTCTAAAAGGATGGCAGTGTTGTGGGAATGGGTCAATCCCACCATCCTTTGAGTCAATCCCACCACACTCCAGGAGAAATGCAAGAGGTGAAAAGAGGGAGTTCGAGACGAGAATAAGACGTGCGAGCTTAAGACGGTTAAAACGACGGTTATCAAAAGCAAACGACGCGGTTAAAACCTAACTAAAACTACGTGTATCCATCAACTATATTCACTTTATATTAATCTAAACTAATTAATCCATAATATTATTAAATACTATAACAAAACTTAAAAACTAGTGGGACTTCTTATTTTAAAAGGAAACCAATCCCACATATAGATATATCAATATTTGTTTTTTATACCCTTGCAGGGTATTATAATTTCAGTCAGAAGTTTGCAACGCAGTGAAGGAGGCACCTCCGACTATATAAAGTATATATATTCTTGATCAGGATCAGGATATTTTAAAAGGAAACCAATCCCACATATAGATATATCAATATTTGTTTTTTATACCCTTGCAGGGTATTATAATATCAGTCAGAAGTTTGCAACGCAGTGAAGGAGGCACCTCCGACTATATAAAGTATATATATTCTTGATCAGGATCAACAGCCGAGTTGATCTAGCCATGTCCGTCTGTCCTTCTGTCCGTCTGTCCGTCTGTCCGTCTGTCCGTTTCTACGCAAACTAGTCTTTCAGTTTTGAAGCTATCTGAACGAAACTTTGTAGTTAGCCTTCTATATACTCTCACTCGTATATATGTCGGAACGGGCCGGATCGGACGACTATATCATATAGCTGCCATAGGAATGATCGGAAAATTTAAAAAAAAAAAATTTTTAACTTTTTCAGTTTTCAATAGAATTGGATCAAATTTGAGATATAGCCATTTTCCTATACTCTACAATTTTGCATAAAGTTTTATGAAAATCGGACTACTATATCATATAGCTTCCATAGGAACGATCGAGAAATTAATACAATTAAATTTATAACTTTTTTAGTTTTCAGCTGATTTTCATTAAATTTGAGGTATAGCCTATTTATATTAGTCTTAAATTTTGTGTCAAATTTCATGAAAATCGGACGACTATATCATATAGGTGCCATACAAACGATCGTTAGATGTAGAGGAAAAATGCAAATCTGCGAATGTAAAACTGCAAATATAATATGTATAGGTGAATGAAATGAAAGCAGGTATTACTTCATTATTTTTTAACACAAATAAATATAATTTATATTGTTGAGATTCCAAGTCATAGAAGTTATATCTGCAAGGGTATATAAACTTCGGCGTGCCGAAGTTAGCTTCCTTTCTTGTTGTACTTGAAGCTTGTCGCTCTTGAAATTGTCTGCAATTTAAAACGAAACGAATCATATATATTAATATATATTTAGGCAAACAACAAAATAAGATTTTTTTGGAAACTAAAACCACTTTTAAAGACAGTTCGGAATTTTAATTTTTATTGTTGTATTGAAGACGTTTTCTGATTCGAAAAAGCGCCTTTAAAAACATCTTAATAATATCGATCCGACGGAACAGAGTGTTCGAAAGATTTTCAAGAAAGCATTTTTGTTTTTTATCTGTCTAAATCAAAAGAGTCTTATTGATTTTCTGAATTTAAGGTCAAGATAGCTCAAAAATCTGGATTTTTTTTTATTAAAATAAATTTAATTTCAGTAAATATACCTTTGCAGGGTATTATAATTTTATTCAGAAGCTTGCAACGCAATGAAGGAGTCATCTCAAACCATATATTAATACCAGGGGTGTTAGTTGAAGTTTGCCGGTTTTTTCGATAAAAAGAACACTTAATCCTCAAGAGAATGTGAAAAATTTTTTATTCAAAGTATTGACCATTGGCTTCTACACATTTCTCCCATCTTTTAGGCAAATTATGGATACCATTCCAAAAAAACTTTTTTTCTTTCGAGGCAAACCATTCGACGAGCCATTTTTCGACTTCTTCAAAATTGGCGAAGCGCTGCTCTGCCAGTGAGTGTCCCATTGACGCAAAAAGGTGATAATCGCACGGGGCGAGGTCTGGAGAGTACGGCGGGTGCGATAATATTTCCCAATCAAGGTCTTTCAATGTGTCCTTCACCAGTTTAGCGGTATGAGACGGCGCGTTGTCATGTTGCAAGATAACTTTGCCATGTCTTCGGGCCCATTCCGGCCGTTTTTCGATCAACGCATTATTCAAATTGATAATTTGTTGTCGGTAGCGATCCTTATTAACCGTTTCACCAGGTTTCAATAACTCGAAGTACACCACACCACACTGGTCCCACCAAACACAGAGCATTGTCTTACGGCCAAAGCGATTCGGCCTTGCAGTCGATGGGCCAGCCTCACCAGGTGAAAGCCATGATTTTTTTCGCTTCGGGTTCTCAAAATAAATCCATTTTTCGTCCCCCGTGATGATTCGATGCAGAAAAGATTTCCTCTCGAATCGTTGAAGCAGAATGTCACAAACTGTTTTTCGAGTGCCGCAAATGCGATTTACTTGGAACGAAACTCGACATATTCACTGAGGTAAACAACTATGACGTTTTTATTTTGACGGAATGCGAATTGTGTATTTTTTGAGGTTAATGTCAACAGAAAAAAATGACACATATGCTGAATGATACAAATGTACTAGTACTGCTAGGGACATCTAACAGTCAAACCGGCAAACTTCAACTAACACCCCTGGTATATATAAATCTCGTGTCACAATGTTTGTCCTCAATGGACTCCTAAACCGCTTAACCGATTATAATAAAATTCGCACACTATGTGCAGTTCAATCCAACTTAAGAGATAAGATAGTTTAAATCTCAATTTATAGTCCCAATTTTAATTTATTGCTAATTATTTGTCTGTTATTATCTGACAGTCACAATTATCTGTTAACTCCAAATGATTTTAACAGATGTCGATACCTTTCGACTTGGGTGAGTAAGTACTATGGTAAATCTACGAACGTGTCATATAAGCTACATTTTAACAGCATAATTACCACGTGTTGTTGATGCTATACAATTAGTTAAATTTATTTTGTTTTGAACGAAATACCGAATAATTCAATTATTTACACTTTCTAATTTTTGGTGTTTGCATAGCCGGGCGAACAGCACATTCAAGCTGCCATTGGACGTTCATAATAAACCAGATGCAATGTGTAACTAAAAAAAAAAACAATGGAATAGCTGCAGTGTTGCGGAAGAGTTCTATAATAATTTGGGATGAGTGCACAATGGCACACAAATATTCACTTGAAGCATTAAACAGAACTATGCAAGATATAAACAGCAATAATAAACTTTTCGGTGGTGCTATCTTACTTTTGTCTGGTGACTTCCGGCACACCTTACCGGTTATACCTCGCTCTACTTTAGCGGATGAGTTTAATGCATGTTTGAAACAATCATTCTTATAGCGAAGTGTTGAAACACTTCGATTGACCATAAATATGCGAGTACAATTGCAAAATGCTCCATTTGCACAAATATTTTCCCCAATTTTCCCCAATAATTTAAATCCACCTCAATTATGTAACGGTACGCGTTTGGTCATCAAAAAGATCACCGGAAACATTCTTGAAGCAACCATTTTGGCTGGGAAGTTTAAAGGAAAAGTGGTCCTGCTGCCACGTATTCCGATAATACCATCAGATTCTACCATACCCTTCAAAAGACTACAGTTTCCAATTCGTTTAGCTTTCGCCATGTCTATAAATAAATCTCAAGGTCAAACAATGTCCATTTGTGGTTTAGATTTGGAAAATCCATGTTTTTCTCATGGGCAACTATATGTTGCGTGTTCACGTGTTGGGAAACCGTCGAATATATTTGTGTTAGCTAAAGACAGGTTAACCAAAAACATTGTGCACCGATTGGTGTTAAATTAAATTGAAATTGAAAGTATTTATAATTCAAAAATATATATATTTATGTTTAAAAGTTTAAGACCGTCTGCCTTTCCTACCTCATTCATACTGTATTATACTGTAATCTACTTATATCTATACTATTATATAAAGAGGAAAGGTTTGATTGTTAGTTTGTTTGTATGAATTGAATAGGCTCCGAAAGTACTTGACAGATTTTGAAAAATTCTTTCACTATTGGAAAGCTACATCATTCCTGAGTGACATAGGCTATATTTCATTATAAAAAAAAATAGGCATCCTTACTAAAATTACGATAACGTAATCCAAGGTGTTAAAAAAATATCAAAAAACTACCTTACATCTACCGCCCTCTACA